>NC_057803.1:189428622-189434807 GCF_018294505.1 Triticum aestivum
CTGACTTGTGGGCCTACTAAGTTGACGGGGACGAAGGGCTTTGTCAACTTAGTCAATATGAACGATTCTAGCTCCAGTGACCGTACGATGTCCATCCAACGGCCGTAGTGCTTCTTCAACCTCTGGTCTTCTTGCTCCAGCCGCCCAAAGCAGTGTCGGTCGTGCCGCATGCTCCTGCCTCCCGTGGCCGGCTGTGCTGCCGCAGAGGCCTCACCGCCCCCTACTATTCCCACCGCTGGCCAGGCCCTGCGGCGATGACAGCCTCACACCGCAGCCAAACCAGTGAACCCTCGTAGTCCTCTCCGCGCGGGATTCCACTGCCGCGTCGTCCCCTTCCTAGGCCTCGCCGTCGTCCACCCCCGTGGTGCTCTCCGCGCGGCGTGGTCAACATGGTCAAGGAACGACTTCCATCGGAAGAGTACTGTACGTGGAGATGCTGACAGCTGGGTCCACGGCCACAACCCAGTTTTTTTTTATTTGCCAAGTAAGTCGCTTTGTCAGGCCTGTTGGGCTGCAAATCTTTCAAGACGAGGAGAGCTTTCATTCGGCTGGCCGAGAAAATGGCCCATCAGTAATGAGCAATGGGTTGTACATTTTTAAAACACATCAAACTAACAATTAGTTTCAAATATCTTTTTTTTTCATTTCAATATTTTAAATTACATTAATTTTTATGCGTGGAGAATTTGTTGGATTTTATATTGATATACATTTATTTTTAAAATGAGTTTGAATGTGAGTCAAAATTTTGGGATTAAAAATAGTTCGGACCGCACCGAAATATGCAAAATTTCGTATAATTTTTTAACTGTTGCCACAATATGGGTTGTAATGCTAACAAAAAGAATATGGGCTCCAAAAAAAACCTTAAGAATTAGCAAATGGGCTGTAAATTATTAGAAATAATGGCAGATGGGCTGTATGCTGTTTTCCACAGATTTGAGGCTTTCCTAAAAAAGGTTGACACACAAGCACTGACTGTTGGATGTCCATCCAACGGCCGTCGTGCTTCTTCAATCTCTGCTCTTCCTGCTCCAGCCGCTCAGACAAGCGCCGGCGGGACTGCCTTCTCCCTCCTCCTCGTGCCCGGTTGTGCTGCCGCGCAGGCCTCACCATCCGACCATACTCCCATCGCTGGCCTAGCCATCCCTCTACTCACTCACACCTGCTGTTATTCTCCGGCGACGGCAGAGAACCAGTAAACCCTCGTACAGTCGTACTCCCCTCCGTGTGGGAAACAACTGTCGAGTCTTCCCTGCCTCCGTGTCGTCCCCTTCATAGGCCTCGCCGTCATCCACCGCCCTGGTTCTCTCGGCGCGGCGTGGTCAATGTGGTCAGGAACGACTTCCATCGGACATGGACTGTACGTGGAGAGGCTGACAGCTGGGTCGACGGCCACAGCAAGGAAGTGCCTCCTTATTACGCAGAAAATAATGATTCCTCCACCTGACAGCTGGGACCCACCGGACGGGCCACTGTATTTCACGAAAAACGTTTCCCCTGACTGCTGGGACCCACCAGCTACATCTTCGCATGCAAGGAATTGCGTCCGGGCAAAAAAAATGATTCGCCCCCTGATTGCTGGGACCCACCAGCTACATCTTCGCAGGCAAGGAAGTGCCTGACAGTCGGGACCCACCTGGTCGAAGTGTACGTAGCGTTGTCATTCTGGTCGCGAACGTGTACGTACATACTGGTCAATGTAGAGGCGCGCATGTGTTGTAGTAGAGGCATGCACGTGTCATAGTAGAGGCGCACATGTAGCATGTACACGTACGTACAGCGGCCAGGGTGCAAGAAAGAAAATACGGCCACGTATGTGTACATATGGGCGGGGTCTCGAACGCCTACTCACGCATACGTACGGCCAGGGCTCGTGTACATTGCTGGGTTGGAACGGAGAAACAACGTCGTCGTCGTCGTGTTCATGGGGAGGCAACGGAATGCGTCGTGTTCATCGGGAGGGCTTGGACAGAACAGGCGATGGAAACGAGGCCTGGCGTACCGCAGAATGGAGGAAACGGCCTTGTGTTCGACCGGCCACGTTCGAAACGGGATCCTGTTCATCGGGAGGGGTCTGGCGTACCGCAAAACGGAGGAAATGGACCTCCTACGTCGAAACGGGGGTCCTGTTGATCGGGAGGGGTGTGGCGTACCGCAAAACAGAGGAAACAAACTTGTGTTGGAGCGCTACGGTCGAAACAGGGGTCCTGTTCATCGGGAGGGGTGTGGCGTACCGCAAAATGGGACTCCACGGGATACTGTTCATCTCCACCATCGACCCCCTCCAGCCTCCACGAGCTACTGTTCATCCACCGTCGACCTCCTCCAGCCTCCACCTGCGACTGTTCATCCACAGGCTCCTGTTAATCCAGCCTCCACCGCGCGCTACTCCACCGACTACTATTCAACCACCCCTCCACCGTCTATTGTTCAGCCAGCCCTCCACACCACGAGGTTCTGTTCAACTACCCCTCCACGGGCAGCCCTCCACCGTCTACTGTTCATCCAACCCTCCACACCACGGGGTCCTGTTCAACCACCCTCCACCCTCTACTGTTCATCCAACCCTCCACACCAATGGGTCCTGTTCATCCACCCCTCCACACCAATGGGTCCTGTTCATCCACCCCTCCACGGGCACCCCTCCATCGTCTACTGTTCATCCAGCCCTCCACCACACCACGGGGTCCTGTTCATCCAGAGGCAATGCCACCGCTCACTGTTCATCCAAACCCCTGCAATGCTCACTGTTCATCCCATCGATCGGCTTCAGTTAGTAGCAGTAGCGAAGGAATCGCTCGATCGGGTTCAGTTAACAGCCATCGATCGATCGCTCGGGTTCAGTAACACGTAGCCTGCAGTGCAATCGCTCGGGTTCAGTTAGAGCCCAACGCCTCGCTCGGGTTCAGTTAGAGCCAACGCCTCGCACACACGCGCGTACATGTACGAGAGAAATGCGCATCGCTCGGCCCCCGACCTCCCACCGTAACCGGGAACTCCTCAAAATTTCCCTCCCCCTCGCTTCTACCACGGTTTTTTCTGTCATGGACGGCCCAAAGAATGTCATGCAGCTACATCTCTGGCCCGCCCAGGACGAAAAGCCCATTTTCTGTCATGATTTTTTGTCATAGAAGTAGGAGCCCACCACATCTATGATGATACCCGGTTTTGTCACAATTATCGTCATAGAAGTGTCATATGTATGACAGAATTTTTTTTCGTTCAGCCCAAAATGTCACGGATGAGTCTTTTTTTGTAGTGCACTAAAGAGGAGGAATGGATTCACCAACATTTCCCTTGGACCGATTCAGACGCCGAGCAGTTTCCGACCGACGACGCAGGTGCAGACAATCACGCTGAGATGTGATGTTCGAGATCCTCAGCTTGCCATCACCTGGAGCCGTAGAAACACTCTTTGCCCTTTTGGTGTCTCGATGTCAAAGTGGAAGAGAGTTTAGGGATTTGTGTTGTTGTCATGTTGCGAGTGTGTCTTTGTGGTTGGCGTCTTGTGTTTTCTCGTTGTCTTTGTTTGGTTTGGTTTGGTGCCAGTGAGACCTATGTTCTAGTCATATGGTGTGAGACATATGTTACCCTATTTACCTTATTATCTATGTCTATTCAGTACTGTAGTATCTTATGAGTTTCATGCTTATCCTGTTTTATACCCTGCTCCCATGTTTCCCGTGCGTAGAAGTTTTTGGACTATAAAATATAGGGGGAGTGTTGATCCGAATGTGTGTGTCTTGCATTCCAAAGGCACTACTAACTAGGTGCACACATTCAAGGGGAGCCCATCTATATTTTGTAGTTCTAAGTTTCCTTACTTTTATGTCTTTTCCCTGTGCAAATCCCTGATTGTCATCAATCCACCAAAAAGGGGGAGATTGTTAAGGCATATCTCTCTCGATTTAGTTTTGGTGATTGATGACAACATATTTGCGGACTAACCTTGTGCATTGAGCGTTTCAGAGATTCATCCTTTGGCTCAAGACGATTTCTCTCCCCTCGGAGTGTTTTCAAGACGATGTAGCTCTTTCGTTTCTTGTTGGTGGACTAGCTTCTTAGGAGTCACCATACTATCAAGAGGGGGTCCACTTTGGTTTGGCTATGGTGGAATCATCACGTACACCTTCATTTCTCACCCTCTGGGGCTTCTCACGTCGTCGGAGGTCTCTTTCCTTGCAGATTGAGCTGTCGTTAGCTCCAGTGGTAGTACCGCGGTGCCCAGCGGTAGTACCGCGGTGACCAGTGGTAGTACCGCTTGTGTGTCCTCAGCGGCAGTACCGCTGCGGTACCGGGCCACTACCGCCTCGACCCGAGGGGGGCATTTCTCGTGTCGGGTTGAGCGGCACCTACAGCGGTTGTAGGTGCAGTAGTATCGCTCGAGAGCGGTAGTACCGCTTTGCCACCGCGGCAGTGCCGCTCTAGGCCTGTCTGGCAGTACCGTGTTGGGCTAGTCCCTCCTCTGTCTTCTAGCCCTCTCTGCTGGGCGGTAGTACCGCTGGGTCCAGCGGTAGTACCGCTGCCCTCTGCGGTAGTACCGCCCTCTGCGGGGCTATTTAGTGGGGTAACGGTTGGATTGTTACCCCCACTATAAAAGGGGGCCCCCTTCTTGTTCGTTGACCTACCTCTTCCCCCTCAAGCTCCATTAATGTCTCAAGCTCCATTTTCGCCCGATCTCTCTCTCTAGCCAATCAAACTTGTTGATTTGCTCGGGAGTGGTTGAGAAGGCCCCGGTCTACACTTCCACCAAGAGATATTTGATTCCCCCACCTATCCCTAGTGGATCTTGTTACTCTTGGTGTTTGAGCATCCTAGATGGTTGAGGTCACCATGGAGCCACAATCCATTGTGGCGAAGCTTCGTGGTATTGTTGGGAGCCTCCGATTAAGTTGTGGAGATTACCCCAACCTTGTTTGTAAAGGCCCGCTTGCCGCCTCCAAGGGCACCAATAGTGGAATCACGGCATCTCGCATTGTGTGAGGGCATGAGGAGAATACGGTGGCCCTAGTGGCTTCTTGGGGAGCATTGTGCCTCCACATCGCTCTAACGGAGACATACTTCCCCTCAAAAGGAAGGAACTTCGGTAACTGTTGTGGAATTGTCACGGCAGATGTCCTAGAGTAAGGACTTAGTCGTAGGCCCATCGCACTAGGAAGCTTAAAGGGGTTAATCGGGACAAAGGACATGAGAGGGTTTTATACTAGTTCGGCCCCTTACCATGAAGGTAAAAGCCTACGTCTAGTTGGGATTGGTATTGCTGGGGTTTCAATCACCAAAAGGCTCAACTCACCGGCTTGGTTGTCGATTTGTTGTTTCTTGCCCTAAGCCGCCACTGGGTCGTCCCCTTATATACATGGGTTGACGCCTGGTGGCCTACAGAGTCCCGGCCGGCTCATAATCGTGTCTGGCTCGGTGACTTCCTTTACATGCCTTTCTTTACAAGTCTTTCCTTACATACGGCGGTTTACAATATCGGGCCTTAAGCCGCCTCCAGGCCCTTGGGCCTTCTATAAGGTTTAATAAACTATCGTCTTGAATGTTTACTTGGCTTCTTGCGTAACCCGCCATTGGGGCTGACCCGGCCCCTCCTGGGCGGGTCATGATTGATAGTAATATCCCCAACATTAGGCCCCAGGTTGACTTTGAATTTCATTCTTTGTCAATCTTCAATATTTAGACAAAAATCCATCTTCTTATCTTTGTTGAAGTTTTCGTAACCCGCCGTGACGTCTTCTCTTGAAAACGCAAAGAACTTTCATGACGTCATATCCCTATGGATCTTTTATCTTTAATGCTTCTCGAGAATCAAGGCATCTATGTAGCTAGATAACCATTATTCGGCTCTCCTCGATTTTTGTGCCCGTCTGCTCACATCTTTCCTTATAAATAGGCACGCCTCGGCCTTCCTCATTCTCCTCTCTCGCTCCGTCTTCTTGCTCTCGCGCACCCCCTGCTGCTCAAGCTTCGCAGCCGCCGTGCTTCACCTCCATCTCCGTCGACGTTGGCCGCTGCATCAACTTGAACCGATCCAGAGAACAACGGCGACCTCCGCAGAAGACCTGTGACTGTAAGTTCTCTTCTTTTCACTTCTCAGATCCGCACTTAGGGTTTCCAGATTCTTTCGTGTTCTTCCGAGTTCATCGCAGTCCCTTGTAGTTTTTCCACTGCAGGCCCTTCTT